>NC_080182.1:41116859-41134359 GCF_950295315.1 Erinaceus europaeus
GAATTTAATAATATAATATGGATCACTCAACAAAATAGAAGGCAAACATAAAATACCGTATTTATTTAGTAGTTGGCCTCTGTTCTACCCAAATTATTAAATTACTTGTCCCAGTTCACCAACTAGCTTCATCTGTGTAAACATATTTGTCGTCAAAGCAAATGGCCTGCCAAAATGTGAATTAGTTATAAATCCATTAAGCTAAAATTCCATGTGTATTTAACAATAACTACTTTCCTTGACAATTCAAGTGGATAAAATAGCCCTCTTTTTTAGATTCTTTCAGACTAAGTTCCAATTTGTTCATTGGAGGTGGGAGGGTATAGATTTGGAGCCTGAGACATCTGGAAATATTTTTTGGCTATCACAACCAAGGGTGGAAAGAGGAACTTCCAGCATTCTATAAGGTGTTTTCCTCCTATGTAAAACTTGTCTAACCCTAAATGTTAGCAGTATCAATATTGAGAAACTCTGTCATGCTTAACAAAACAAAACATGAAATATACCCTTGGCTGCTTCTGTAAAAATAAAAGTATCTTAGCAGTGCAATGACTTCCTGCTAGTACATGACCTTAAGGTAGTCTTTGTAGAGATGATAAAGAGACAAATTTTTCTGCAAAACACTGTCATTCCCAGCACAGGTCCTCTTCCACCATCATACAGCAACAGGTATGTCTACTGAGAACCATTAAACCCCAATTAAAAAAAAAATACACTCATTAAAAAAGCTATATCATTGTATTCTTACAAGTTTGTAAGGCATTATCAAATTATTGATAAGGATTTAAATAAACAAATAAATTAAAACAATAAAATAAAATAAAGTTAGCCAGAAAAAATGCATGTTTCCTATCTTCAAATGCAAATGTATTTTTAAAAAGTCTTGTAATTTTGGTATTGTGAATTAAAGTGTGATGGGAATTGTAAAGTACTGTAAAAAACAAAAGGAGGAGGAGGAGAAGAAGGAGAAGAAGGAGGAGGAGGAGAAGGAGAAGAAGTAGGAGAAGAAGGAGAAGGAGAAGAGAAGAAGAAGGAGGAGGAGGAGAAGGAGAAGGAGAAGAAGAAGAAGAAGAAGCTGATGACGATGACAAGGACGACAAAGGGAAATACTACTCTAAGGATTGTGCTAAGGAGTTTGCAGATCTTTCCTTAGTCTTCACAATGATCCTCTTCAGCAGGGGATGTACTGTGCCAATTATACATGTGAAAATTCAGGCTCAGGAAGAAAAGTAACACATTTGACAAAGTCTGTTATAAGTAATTGGTAAATCCTGTTTGTTTATCTATCTGCTACCAGGTTTATCCCTGGGGCTTGGGGCTGGCAGTATGAATCCACTGTTCTAGGTGGCTACTCCCCCACCCCTTTTATTTGATATGGCAAGAGAGAAATTGAGGGGAGGGAGAGATAGCAATAGTGAGAAAGAGTGAGAGAGAGACAGAGACAGAGAGAAAGATAGATACCTGCAGATCTGCTTCCTTACTCGTGAAGCATCCCTTTAGGTGGGGAGTGGGGGCTCAAACCTGGCTCCTTGAGCACATGGTAATATATGCACTCCACCAGGTGCACTGCCACCACCTGGCTTCCAAATCTCCTTTTTAAAAAACTTCATTAGGGGTTAGTGGCTTATAGAACAGATGTTAACAAAAGTGCACAATTCTTCATCTCTCCACAATAGTAGTCCCCAACGGAGTCCTTTCCTCTGTTAAATCCTGCTTTTGAAAGTCATGCTGGAGAGTCGGGTTGTAGCACAGCAGGTTAAGCACATTTGGATCCCGGTTTGAGCCCCTGGCTCCTCACCTGCAGGGGAGTCACTTCTCAGGCGGTGAAGCAGGTCTGCAGGTGTCTGTCTTTCTCTCCCCGTCTTCCCCATCTCTCTCCATTTCTCTCTGTCCTGTCCAACAAGGATGACAACAACAACAACAACAACAATAGCAATAATAACTAGAACAATAAAAAAACAACAAGGGCAATGAAAAGGAAAATAAATAAATATTAAAAAAATTAAAAAATATATTTTAAAAAAGTTATACCTTCACTGGGCTCTAGCCAGATGCAGGGTTGGGATACTCCAAATCTAGAAGTTGACGGACATATTTTTCTGAGAATCTGGGGGATTGCAGTGATTTATTTTGCCCTGTTTGTATATGAGGATGAGGCAAGAGTTCACCCTTTAAAACACTCTACCAGATAGCCAGAAATCACCATTCTTACAGCCAGGTAGAACATATGAACATAATAGTGAAAAATGTCACAAGCCAGTTATAACTGTTTCTAGTATTTATTTGATCCTGAACCAAGATACTTAGACTGTCACCACTTAATGTCTCTTATGTACAAGTGGGGTATGATGATGAAAATTTCTAATTCTGTACGTGTGGATTGGGGGCTGGAAATCTGCATTTCTAGCACATAACTCAGATGATACTGGTGTTACTGGTTGGGCAGAGGGGTACTCCAGGAAAACCACAGTAGTTTAGGAGATGAGAGCCTGCCACACTGCAGAATCTCAGCCAAAAACCTCTATAGATTCTTTCTATTTTCTTTAACAATTATACACCAGATCCATTATCTTTATTGCATTCATTTCCTATCTCCTTTATTAAATTTGATGTCATTCATTATCATGCAAACCTCTTTTGGTTGATTTGTTACAGATAGCCTTGAATCTTGGGTCTGACACTCTAATTTGTCTCCATATGTAGCTTCTGAATACTTCTCTCTCATATTGTTTATCTCCAGTGTGGAATATCTATCGCCTTTATTGCCAGGCCACCTGCATCTATTTTTACACTGATGGAGGCTGACAGTTGAGTGTGCTTGTATCAGTTGTCCAATTTGCCTTCAACACAACCTGCCCAGAAGCCAAAAATCAGGAAGTACAGAAGGCCCAGTCACACTTCAGTGCTGTATATGTCCTTAGATTCATTTACCACCTGTTTTATAGAGAGGAAAAAAAAAAATCCTCTTTCGTTTGCACTGATACTCCCTGAGCAAGACACAAACTAGAATAATATCCCCTTAGCAACTTAGTTTCAAAAGGGGGCAGTTCCATGTGTCTTTTGCTTACTTTTCTATGTACAGAAAAGCAAGAAGACTGAGCAAGGTCACTAAAGCAACTCAATATCCATTTTTTTTTTTTTTCAATCTATCTAGTCCTCTTAGATCAAGTAGAAATTCCATGACACTTGTATCCCTTAGGACCTATCCAAGATGAAACCATTCTGTCAAGCTACTCAACAGAAGGATAGATTAGTCACAAAGGGTTAGAAGAAATGAAAATTACACAAATATAGCTCCTAGAAATTGCTACTGACTCCAGGTTGGAAGGACAGTGAACAAAGGTGACCGCTGAGTGAGAATCACTTTACAGAAGCTGGAAGTGCAGTGGTCCAGCGTGATGTGAAAGGGTACAAAATAAACTCTCAGATACTGCTGCTCAAAGAACAGAAGACGAGAACTCGGCTCATTCCTCAATGTGCCCTGCCTTCCCTCTTATCCTTCACTTTGAGTGCTCCACGACTCAATCAAGGCTGAAAAAAATAGGCAAAATGTAATTTTCAGAATCAACCTTATTTTGTACAAAAGCAGAGGGAAGAGTTTATGTACAAATGCAAATAAGCAAATATCACAGTACCTCAGTCACTCAACCTCAATGTACTAATAGTCAAAAGTAGTATTTTTAAGCTTATGACTTGATTCTGTTTTGTGATAGACAAAGCTGGTAGGCCATCTTCTATTAGACTTCATTGAAAGATAGTAGTTCTTAGTTGGGTGTGAATAATGCTCCACCATTTACTGCATCTATGACTTTGGCCAAAAGATTTTGAATGTCAGTTTCACCTTCTGTGTCACTGAGAAAGCTGTTACTGATGTTGTAGGTTTGTTGTTAGAATTAGAGGAAATATAAAGCAAACAAAGTGGCTGGCAAAGAAACAGCACACAAATGAGTGGACCTTGTCTTACTTATTTCATATCACATGATTTTATTTATTACAGGGTCCAGTGCTTGTTGAAGACACAGATTAATTACTAGTGTTACCTACTTTTCTGCATCACTTCTTGTATTTGTTTTAAGGAAATTGTACTTTATTCAAGAGAGGTTAGAATGGGGGAAGTACCAAGAGCTATCACACTTCAGACATGGTTTATACTTTACAGTCCAAGACCAATTCTAGTGCTAAACTTAGACATTTTTTGTGGTGAACTCGTCTTTGATTTGGAGCTTTATAGCATTTCTTGTGAAAGGTGCCACTTGATTACCAATTATGTTGTCACTGCTGTTATTAATTTAGAAGAAGGAGTCAATTTGCCTTTTGTCTGACCTAAGAAGAAATGCCAGTCAGGTCAAGTGGGTCACCATTTTGTGTTATTTTGTTTGAAGAAATGTACAATGGAAGTGTTTGTGATGCAAAATAATGAGCACTTCTAATCTGAGTATGTCATTGTCCTAAGGGGTCTAAGTATATCTGGGGTCATGTCATTTAGGCATTTTAGGCTGGCTTTCAGCTTTAGAAAGGGGTCTCGGCAAGCAGCTTTATTTATATAAAAAGACACTAAAAGCAAAAAGGATCAAGGGTTTATTTAGCTTTTGTTTGGGTTCTGGCAGAACCTGGTGTCATCCATTTTGGAATTAGTTGGGGAATAGCCAACCCAATTTTGCTGTTTTATGGCCAATCATTGGAAGCATGAAGAAAAAAAAATACTGCAAAAATAAAAGTTAATTTTAGGTTGTTGAATTATAGTTGTTTTTAGATGAATGTTATAGCTAAAACAGTTTACCTTCATTTGCAGTGCTGTATTCATTGAGGCCAAAGGCTAGGATTTCATTCTCAGCATTACATATCAAGGAGACTTATTTGGCAGATTTAAAGAAAGGTCATTTTAAGTAGAGAGAGTTACAATGCACTGCTAGAAGAAGACAAGGACAGATGAGGTCCTGAAGTCAAGTGTAAATTCTTAATACCTCAATTTTAGAGTCTAGTATAACATTTTATATACCACTAAGAGAGAGAAAGTTGCTATATTTGAACTTATATTCCATAAAGACATCTGTGTCATTACTAGAATGGGAACTAAGCTGTTTTTTAGTGGATTGTCAGTAAAGTCATGACACATCTACTGTTTCCTTATGCAAAAAATGTGTCATGATTTTTTTTGACAACCTAATAAAAAATATTTTCTCACCTCAAATGAATTGTCAGGTTGGTTTGTGTCCAGTACTCCAAAGTAGACCGAGCGCATTTGGGTCACTCAGGATGTGGCTGTGATGCTCCTTCAGTTTCCTCTGTAGGATCATCAGAAGTCTTTTTTTTCTTTTCTTTTTAATAATTATTGATTCCCTCTTGTTGCCCTTGTTGTTTTATTGTTGTAGTTATTATTGATGTCGTCGTTGTTGGATAGGACAGAGAGAAATGGAGAGAGGAGGGGAAGACAGAGAGGGGGAGAGAAAGACAGACACCTGCAGACCTGCTTCACCGCCTGTGAAGCGACTCCCCTGCAGGTGGGGAGCCGGGGGCTCAAACCGGGATCCTTATGCCGGTCCTTGTGCTTTGCGCCACCTGCGCTTAACCCGCTGTGCTACCACCTGACCCCCGAGAAGTCTTTTTAGACTTAGTCTTGTAGATCTTTTGAAATTCTCACATTCTTTTTCCATGTCCAACTGAATTAGTGAAATCATCTTCACCAACATGTGATATGTTTATTTTCACTAATAATGACCCTCTAAGACTTAAGTTCTTGTATGTTGTGGAGGAACTGTGTAGTTCATAGCACATTTAAAATTAAAAGGCTTTATTTAACAGAGACCTTGGTCTAATCAATAGTTGTGATTTATTTATTTAGATGGAATATCTGTTCTGGTTTAGCCTTCTCCTGTTGTCTTATTTAGCTGGCATCCAATAGAATCTAGAGACTGTGTTACAATGGAAATTCAGACTTTTATTCATCCTACATCCATTTAGAGCATTACTATCTTTCATTCATGTGCTTGTTTGGATACTAATGCATTCAAAGTACTTTTTAAACACCAGTAGATGCTCACTTCTTTAAAAGGCACCGGGATACATTTTTCATTGTATTTTGTTTTTCAAGTAAGCTAAACGCATTGTCTGCCTCTTGACATATTAACAAAGGAGATACTTTCCTGTGAAAATTTAGAATGAACACTGTACCTCTTCAAGGAAATGAGAGATGTTTTAGATTAAAAAAAAAAAGAAGTAGGAAGGAAAAGTACAATATTTGAGGTTGGACGGTGCTGCACCAGGTAAAGAGAACATAATACAAAGCCCAAGGACTCACATAAGGACCCCACTTTGAACTCCTGCCTCCTCAACTGCAGAGGGGGGAGGTCATTTTACAAGTAGTGAAGAAGGCCTGCAGGTGTCTGTCTTGTCTGTCTTTCTCTCTTCCTCTTTATCTCTCCATTTCCTTTCGATTTCTCTTATCTATCCAATAAATTGTAAAAATGGCTACCAGGGGAAATATGGCTACCCGGAGCAGTGGATTGTACTGCAGGCACCAAGCCCCAGCAATAAATAACCCTGAAGGCTAAAAGAAGAAGGAGAAGAAGAAGAAGGAGGAGAAGAAGAAGGAGGAGAAGGAGGAGGAGAAGAAAGAGAAGGAGGGGAAGAAGAAGAAGAAGGAGGAGGAGGAGGAGAAGAAGAAGGAAAAGAAGAAGGAGGAGGAGGAGAAGGAGAAGGAGGAGAAGGAGGAGAAGAAGGAGAAGAAGAAGAAGAAGAAGGAGGAGGAGGAGGAGGAGGAGGAGGAGGAGGAGGAGGAGGAGGAGAAGAAGGAGGAGAAGGAGGAGAAGAAGGAGAAGGAGGAGAAGAAGGAGGAGAAGAAGGAGAAGGAGGAGAAGAAGGAGGAGGAGAAGGAGGAGGAGAAGGAGAAGAAGGAGGAGAAGAAGGAGAAGGAGAAGAAGGAGGAGAAGGAGAAGAAGGAGGAGAAGGAGAAGAAGAAGGAGAAGGAGGAGAAGGAGAAGAAGGAGAAGAAGAAAAGAAAAAAGAAAGTGCTGTATGTGTTTTCTTGTATTTTAAAAATTTATTTAACCAAATAGGATAGGGAGAAATTGAGAAGGGAGAGAAAGAGAGAGAGAGAGAGAGAGAGAGAGAGAGAGAGAGAGGGCTGCAGCCCTGCTTTATCACTAGTGAAGCTTTTCCCACTGTAGGTGGAGGCTGGGGCCTGAACCTAGGTCCTTAAATATGGTACATGCACACTTAAGCAAGTGTGCTACCACCTGAGCTCTGGGGTATAGTCTTTGAAGCATAGTCCCTCGTCTATGTCAAAGAAATGTTCCCAGTGCCTGTAGCACCAAGGATAAGAGAAGAAGATGGTAGATGCTCTGGAAAGACAGTGAGACATAAAAAAGAGGGGTTTTGATGGTTATGTTGAGTATTTTGGTTATTATCCCAAGACTGACAGGAGGTTGTTATGTTATTTTAAGTTAGAGTCTATGGGAAATGAGCAGTTAGTGTGAGTTAAGAACATTAGAGCATATTGGATATATTCATACATCATTTTGGAAAGCATCATTCTGACCGTAGAGTAGAATTGGTGAGCCAAAAATGGATGTCAGAGTGGTGGTAGTGGTATAGGTTATCTGGGAGTCTATTTCAGGACAGAAAAGTCTGGATTAATAATGGTGAATGAAGGGGAAGACAAAGTTAAGGATATTCCTTGGGATGTAGGTTATGTAGCTGAATGATGTCCTGTTAACTAAGGCAGAAAGCAATGAAAAACACCTGCTCTGTCTAGTGCAATTATACTTTCTTTTCCCCTATCCAGTCCCCTATCCAGTACAGAAGCACACATGTGCATTCACTTCATTACAGAGCAGTACAAAAGCAAAAGTAATGACAACTCATGTGTCATGCAGTAAGGATGACTAAACCAAGTTATTGCTGGAAAGGAGTCAGATACTATGATCCAGGATGATTTTTTAAAAAGATTTTATTTATTTATTAATGAGAAAGATAGGAGGAGAGAAAGAACCAGACTCTGGTACATGTGCTGCCAGGGATTGAACTCAGGGTCTCATGCTAGAGAACCCAGTGCTTTATCCACTGCGCCACCTCCCAGACCACTGATTGTTTTTTCTTTTTTCTTTCTTTCTGTGTTCTCTTCTTCTTCCTTTTTTTTTTTCTTTTAAACTAGAGCACTGCTCAGCTCTGGGCTATGGTGCTGTGGGAGACTGAACCTGGAACTTGAGAGCCTCAGGATGACACTCTTTGCCTAACCATTACGCTATCTACACCCCCCACCCCCACCCCCTGCCTTAGGACAATTTTGAGAGAAGAGAGTAACTTCCAGGTCCTGGACATGATGGTGGAGAAGGACCTGAAGGGGTGTATTGTTATGTGGAAATGTCACACACGTTCAAGCTACTACATTTTACTGTCAACTGTAAACCTTTAATTCCCCAATAAAGAAAGAAAAAAAAAAAGGAGAGGTAAGTTTTGTGATTAAACATAGTAGTTCCAAATGTTGGTTTATCACTCATTGATTGAAAACAACTAGACTACTTTCAGTCTCACCCCAGGAGAAATATTGATATTTTTGACTGGATTTATTTTTGATGGGAGAACTGCCCTGAGGATATTTGGATCCTTTCTTTCTTTCTTTCTTCCTTTCTTTCTTTCTTTCTTTCTTTCTTTCTTTCTTTCTTTCTTTCTGTCTGTCTGTCTGTCTGTCTTCCTTCCTTCCTTCCTTCCTTCCTTCCTTCCTCCTTTCTTTCTTTCCCTCTCTCTCTCTTTCTTTCTTTCTTTTTCTCTTTTTTAACATTTTACTGGGGAGGAAGGTGATGGTTTTCAGTAGAGTTGCTGATACACAGATACAGTTTCTCATCTTCTCATGATAGGTGTTTGTGAATCACTCTCACCTCCACTTAGGTTCTTTCCCGTGAGTAGTACCTTACATTCTTTGCTGTAACTCACAAATACTGAAAATTCTTACCTCTTTTTTAAAAACATATTTTTATCCCTTCCTTTTATCATTATTTTTTATGTGATACAGGCAGATGTACTGAGGATTTCTTTCATGGGTGCTACCACTCAGCACTTGGCGATCTTACTGGCCGATTTCTTCTCACTGTGTCCTTAGGAAAAGGAAGTAAAGAGCCCTGGAAGATGGCACAGTTCATAAAGCTTAAGCATGTGGGGTCCCAAGTTCCACCCCAACATTGTAAATATTGTAAATGTCAGGGTGATACTCTCTCTCTCTCTCATTCATTCTCTCACTTACTTTCTCCCTCTCTCTACCGTAAGTAAATAAACAAATCTTAAAAGAAGAGAAAGGGAGAAGAAGGGAAGACAGAGAAAGACAAGAGAAAGAGGTTCCAATGCACTGCACCATTATCCTTGAAGGTCTGTTGGTGCTGTCTGAAGTCCTCTCATGTGGTGACAGGAATCAAACCTAGAACTTGACCTGGTAAGGCATGAACTCTACTTTTTAAACTATCTCATAACTCAGTTCCGCTCCTTTACTATGATAACCAAAGAAGTCTATAAACATTGCCAAACAGCCTCCAGAAGGCAAACATTCCTCTGGTGGAACACTGCTTTACTTTCTTTGAGCCATACGCTTATCATTTTCAGATAGTGTTGTTTTGCATACTTTCTTAACTGATATTTACCTGATACATACAAAATCAGCAATATGTAATGAGACCTGAAAATGAATATTTTGAATCAACAAGTAATCACACTAAATTATGCATTTTTGAAAGCTGGGAAAGACTCAGCATGAAAGATAGCAAAATATTTTCTTCTTATGATGGCTCCCATCAACTCCAGGCCCTTCACTGGCTGAAGCCCACTGCACAGAATTCACTACATCTGGGAGTGGGAATGAGAGTGGAATCACTTGGAATCACCTGCAACATTTCTCCTTGGCTAAATCTACTCTTGATTATACTTGGAGGAAATTTTTTTAAAAAATGCTTCTGTTCTTGTTCCTTCATACTGTGTCCTATAAACATCCACAACAAAAGTCTTTTCATGATTCCAGGTAGTTATTATATACTAGAGAGAATAAAGCTTCTGTTATCCAATCTGTCTTTGGTAAAGGAACCTTTTGTTATGTTCACACACTACTTAATTATCAAGTGACAGAGTAGGCCCATTGTAAAAGCCTGTTGACTGGAAGATTGATGGTTTGGTGACTAAATATGCAAAGGCTCAGGTTGCAAACATTATGAGCCTCATTCTTAAATCTAACACTGATCTCATCACCTAAGAAACAGCTTCCTCTATGGCCTGTTTATGGGACTCATTGAAACAATAATCGCCTGTTCTGATACCTGTTGGAATTAGTAGTGGTATCTGAAGATCTGTTAAGAGACTAAGGTTTCAAGATTAAGTGGTTCACCTGCTTTCAAACATGTTTATGCATTTTTGTATAGTGAGAGACCTGGTTACCATAGATATGACCTCTCTCCCATTATATATTTTTTTCTCCTAGAAAAAAATTTCTGCTTTGGGGCTATAAGATTTATGAAATTCAGTTGCATTACAATTTAGTTTGGGTTTAAATTGAACTCTATAATAATTATTATTTTCCTTTGTGAGGGCTATATACAAAATATTGTAGACTAAGTGGCTTCACAACATAATATTTTCCAATAGTTCTGGAGGCTGGGAGTTCAAGATCAAGGTGCTAATAGTGTTAGTTTCCTCCTAAGCATATCTCCTTGGCTTGCAAATGTCCAGCTTCCTACACCCCTTTGGTGGTTTGTCAATGTGCCCCTCTGATATTTCTTTGCATGTCTTGATTTTGTCTACTGAGGGTACCAGTTAGAATAGACCAGGGCCCATTCTGATACTCACATTTTAATTTAACGATTCTATGTTAATTTTTAATGATTTTATTATTGAGAAGTTGCTGGTTTGCAGAACAGTTACTGCCATGTGGGTATGATTCTGCATTTTCCAGTAGCAGTTGTCATGACTTTAAGTATTTCCCTATCAGTGTGTCCCAGGTCCACAATGCAATTTCTGCCCCCCTCCCTTCCCATTGCTTCCTAAAGAAATTGCTTCCAGAACCACGAAGATCAGCTCTTTACCTCTATGTTCAGAAAGCGGTGAGCTGTTTACTTACCCAAACAGTAGCTCACCTGCCCTAGCCAGCCCGTCCCTATCAAACTGGTCATCCAAAAAAAAAAAAAAAAAAAAGAGTAGAAGTCTCTATAGAACTTAGCATTGACTGCCAAGTTGCTAGCAAGTGTGACTATTGCCACCAGAAATTATTGGAGAAACCTTTCTATTTGTAGGAACCAATAAAGGGGCTTCACGTGAATTAAGGTGATTTTTATAGCCATTACTTATTTTTAACATCATTTTGCTCTTTGTAATACAGAAAAAACGTTTGTTGAAGTACAGATAGACAATATAATTACACCTGGGTCCCTTGTTGGTAACTATTCTCTCCACCTACTTGCCCACTTCGGTGCCTTGTCCTTCGGATACTTTTATTCTCCAGAACCTTCTTTCTGGGAATGTGTTTAATATGCCAGACAGTCATAAAAAGATAGTCTAAGAGAGGAGTCATATGTGATCATGTGTCATCCATGTGACCATCAAGTCTCTATTCTCCTGCACCGACTTGGATTCTGATACGGTGATTCCAGTCCTACCATGGCATCATGAAATGCAGACACACAGTCCGTTTTCTCGCTGTAACAAGTGAATTTTATAAGGAACATTTTCTTTACCCCTGGAGCTGACATTATGTTGCTTTATCATTTCATTTCCATGTGCTTTGTCCTCAGGAGAATTTTTTCCAGTGTAGTTGAACAGGAAGATGTCTTCTCATTAAACTTATTGCTACATCTGGCAAATTCCTCCCTGTTAGAGGGAAGAAATTGTAATTTAATTTTGTAGTAAAGAAAAAAAAACAATTTTCCATATTTTCTTTGCAAAGGCTGTTTAGACTAAATTTCCTAGAAAATTAAATGGCAATTCTGACTGAATTCTGCTTAATCTTTACATAATTTCCATGAGTATTAATTTATCACATCATATTTCTTACAAAATTAAGTACTTTGAATATGCCCTACAATTTTATTGTCTTATACAGTAGTCTTCATTTTCATTTTAGATCATCTTGTACAAAATTTTGTGTTACTTTAAAATATATTATATGTATTTTTAATGAGAGAGATACAGAGAGAATGGTAGAGAAGGAGAGAGACCAGAGCACTGCTCAGTTCTGACTTAAGGTGGTGCTGGGTGTTGAACAGGGCCTCAGGCATGAAAGTAGTTTGCATAACCATTATGTTGTCTCCCCAGCCTGGTTATTTTTAATTTTAAACTTTTTATGCAAACTGTTTCTTTCCATGTAATTTCTGTTGATCATTTTTATTAACCTAATAAAAATCTTGAGAAATAAACATTAATAGTTTTTTAAAATTTATTCCTTTTTGTTGCCCTCATTGTTTCTATTATAGTTATTATTGTTATTGATGTCATCGTTGTTGGATAGGACAGAAAGAATTGGAGAGAAAGACAGATACCTGCAGACCTGCTTCACCGCCTGTGAAGTGACTCCCTGCCAGGGGCTCAAACCAGGATCCTGGTCCTTGCATTTTGCGCCACGTGCACTACTGCCCCACTCCCACATTAACAGTTTTTATTTAGTGTAAGAGGAAGTTGCTTTTAATTGAAAATAAAGCAAATACCTTACTTTTCACTTTTTCGTATATTTTAAAACTCTTCATTCAAAGCACACTGAGACTATGGGGAAGGTGGCATAATGGTTGTTGTGCATAAAGCTTTTATGCTTCAGGCTCCTAAATTCTTTTTGAAATTTTTTATTCTTTCTATTTTATTTATTTATCGGATAGAGACAGCCAGAAACTGAGGATAAGGGAGGGGGGAGAGAGAGAGAGAGAGAGAGAGAGAGAGAGAGAGACCTGCAGCCCTGCTTCACCACTTGTGAAGGTTTCCCCCTGCGGGTGGGGACAGAGGGCTTGAACCCAAGTCTTTGCACACTGTAATGTGTGTGCTTAACCAGATGCGCCACTCCCAGCCCCCAGGCTCCAAAATTCAATCCACTGCACTACCATAAACTAGAGCTGAGCATGGCTTGGGGGCAAAAACAAAACCCAAAACAAACGTAGAATTTTTTTGGAAATGATGAAATAAGCTCTGGTCATCAAGGTGCTCTGGCCACACGTAGACCTATCTATACACTAGCTGAATGAATGCCTTCGAGGAGAAAGGGAGCACAGCCACCTCCAGAATAGTCTTGCCAGCAGAAAAGCCTCAATTTGATCAGTTCTACGTCTAAATAGCATTTCCTGAAACACAGACACAGGAGCATATTAAAACCACAGCCATGAAATTTGCTAATTTCAAATTTTGTTTATTTGGCAAAATAGTTTCAAGAAGGACTTTAAAAAAAAATTTTTTTGTTTATTTATTATTGGATAGAGGCAGAAACATTGAGAGGGAGGGGGAGGTAGAGAGGGAGAGAGACAGAGACACACCTGCAAACATGCTTCACTGCTCCTAAAGTTTCCCCCTGCAGGTGGGGACCAGGGGCTTGAACTCAGGTCCTTGTGCACTGTAATGTGTGCACCCCCAACAGGCCCCCTCAAAGAGGAATTTTTAAAGAAGAAAATGGAGGTAAGCCTATAGATTTAAAGAGAATTTGATACCTACCCTTGACTGAAAAGGACATTTTTGGAAAGATTGCCCCAATTTCTGCACACAATTGTCAAAGCAGTGCAATGTTAGGAAAAGTCAATTTGGCTAAGTTCCTATAGTTGCCAGACTTCTGAATGTCAAAACTCTTATTTTTCTGATGCTATACGTCTTATGAGGGGCATGGAGCATCTTCCAAAATACATGCAGATCAAAAAACTCTGTCCAAGTAGAACTTAAATAGAAAGTAATAACAGAATAAATTATATTTGGTCATAGATGGAAAATGAATTTTATTATTGGGAATACTGCAATTACAGTGGTCTAATACTTCAGATAAAGCAGAAACATGAAAATTACTCATGATTCTTTTGCTCAAATATTAAAATTACTCTTTACAAATGCGTGGCATTCACTACAGAGGATATAATGCTGACTTTGCCTTTGAAACAAATATACAGCAAATCATCAAGGATACAACCCTGACAAAAATTAGCACTCTTGTTTGTGACCTGGAATCAACATAGAGCAGAGCTTCCTTAATCTTTTTCATAAACGTCATTGAAAATTGACATCATAGCATATCATGAAAAGAGACAGATTTGCTCCGCCTTTAACTGAATCGAGACTGACATACAACTCCTACGAAAGATTTTTTTTTTTCCATGACTGAGCAGCAGAGGAAAAAAAATGAACCTAGGAAAGTAAACATGCTCAAGAAAGGATATGCTGTTTGGGGACCTTTCATGCTTCTTTTAAAAAAATTGTATGGTAGGGATCAGTGGTTCACAGCGCGGTCTTTAACACTACAGGAAAGCGGATTCTCCTTGTCAGTTGTCACCAAGGTGAAATCACAAGATCATAAAGTCACATTCTCATCTCTCTCATACTTACTCTGCCAATACCATTCTTAACACCGGTGGTTTAGTTTCAGTATGATTCATTTTTCTAGGTATTAACGGCATTGTTTTCTAATATTAATAATATTAATAATATTAATATAATATAATAATAATTTCTAATATAATAACGGCATTGTTTTCTAATATTGTTTTCTCATATAGTCTCTCTACATGGCTTCTGGAGTTCTGTTGCTAAACGCCATTCAGATCTGGCCTCTGCTGACATGGTGATTTATCAAGACAATGTTCACACAAGGGCTTTCTGTGGTCTCTCGACTCTTTCAGAATCAGCTTCTCTTCTTGGAGTCAGCCACCGTGCTTGCAGTGCCACAAATGGATCAAGCTGTTTGCCACCTGGGACTGTTGTGAACATTTACAAACTGTGCTTTCATGCTCTGTTGAGATGATTGTTTATATTTCTTATCCTGACTCATGTACTTTATTCCATTAGTAAATTCCTTAATATTACACAGCTTTCTTTTAAAAAATAATAATAGTCTGTGCTTGGTCAGATAGCCCATTATTTTAAAGCATTATCTACTTCTCTTCATGGTGCCTTATAAAATATGTACCTATGTTTAGACAGAGATGGATATAAGGCTGGTTCTGTTTTATTTCCATGTATTTTCTGATTTTTGTGTTGAAGCTGCCTATTTAATTGAATTTTTATGTTAATATGTACTAACATTTTATATTTAAAATGGCTCTTTCTTGAAATGAAAAAAAGTTCAGCATAGAATGGACAAACACCGAAGAAATATTGGGAAATAATTTTATATTTTTATAATTTCTGCTTATGTTAATGATCATTATTCAAGTAGTCCATTTAGAATGATATTGGGATTTTTAGTATTTTTTCACTTAAAGCTTTTTTAAATACATTTTAATTTTTTTAGGGTGCTAATGGTTTACAGTTCAGTTATTGACATATGGGGACAGTGTCTCATCTCTCTTGCAAGTTCTCTGCAGAATACCCTCACCCACAACTTGGGTCATTTTACATCATTCTACACCAGGACCCCAAGGTTCTCTTCGGTCCATCTGTCCTCCTCTGTCCATAGTGTCCTTTTCTTTGATGCAGTACACCATGCCCAGCCCTTATTTCAACTAGTATTCACCATCCCTGTCCCTGTTTCTTAAGTTATGCTTATAAATGAGATTATTCTGTGTGTATCCTACTTATGGCTTATCTCAGTTAACAGAATGTCTTCGTTCCATTTAAGATGACAGCAAGACTGTGGCTTCCTTTTTAACAACTGTGTAAGATGTGTATCTCTAGTTCTTTTGGTTCCAGTGCCAGGTAGTTTTGATTACTGTAGCCCTGTAGAATAGTTTTAGGTCAGGAAGCATGATGCCTCCTCATATCTTGTTCTTTTTTCCCCTCAAGATTATGTTGGTCTCCTAGGGACATTATGATTCCAAATAAATTTTTGTAGCCTTTGTTCTATCCTTTTCAGAAATGTTGGTGGTATATTAATAGGAATGGCATTAAATCTGTATATGGCTCTGGGAAGAATGCTCCTTTTGTTAAATGGTCATTTAACATTTTGACAATGTTAAATATTTCAATACAAGAGCGTGGGGGTATCTCGCCCCATTCTTGTTTCATACTTCATATCAGGTTCTCAAAAGCTAGTCTGCCACAGTACTCACTCATCTGATACAGTGGAGCCCATTCCATAGCTAAGTCACATGCTAGTCAGCTTTGTAAGTCTACCATGCTCTTTAGACTAATGTCAGATTTCTCTTTAGACCTCCCATCCATTTCAACAAAGTGACCAGACCCTGAATCTCGGATTCCGTAGGTCGAGGTCTCAGAGAAACTGCAATTTCTCTCAACCATTCAAGCCTAAATATGGCATACAGAAGAGAGACAAAGGTCAAAGTAAAAATAAATAAATAAAAGACTGAAAGGAAGTGAAACCCTCAACTACAATATAAGTACTCTCCAAATGCCACTAGGTTCACTCCTTTTGTTATAAAGGTCATTATAACTTCTGTGGCATTTCCACTAAGGGTTTTCACATATTTTCTCTCCTACAATGGAAAGCTTCTGCAGTGGGAACGATGTAGGTTGTTGGATTGTAAAGCACACTAGGAGAGTTTATGAGGGTGGTACAAAGTGTTCATATTTTCATGAATCATGCAAGCGAAGTAAGTATACATAATATTCAATATATGATTTTTAAACTGTATCCCACAAAGGCTATGTAAGAATAAATATCATGTAATGAATGAATTATTTAAAAAAATATATTTAAGGAATGCAGACACCATTTCAATGAAATATATAAGGAACACGATTCTGTGCTTTGTTAGGTATTTATTGGGACAAAATAGCTGGCGTCTCTCTGTACAATGCCCAGGGATGACACTGGAATAGATCATGCAAAATGTAAAAGAAGTCAGCCAGGTGGGGGGGCAGATAGCATAACGGTTATGCATAGAAAAACTCATGCCTGAGGCTTCAAACTCCCAGATTCAATCTCTAATGCCACCATAAGCCAGAGCTGAGCAGTGCTCTGGTGACCAAAAAAAAAAAGAAAGAAAGAAAGAAAAAGAGAGAAAACTGATATGTGATTATATATTATATATATAATCACAAATAACTAGTATATATTGGCATAATATTACATATAAACCTTCACTGAAAGAGGAGCAAGAGGCATATGAATGCAAAGAAAGTGCTAAGTGAATTAGACAGGATAAAAAAAAGATGGTTGACATCAGATCCTGTGCTTTTAGAAGGAGCTGCATGTGGTGACATTGTGAAGAACCTCACAAGCCTTTCTTCCTCACGTGAGCACTCTATCCAAATAGCGCTCTCACCTCTCAGCTTTCACTTGACCACTACATTCACTTCTGTCTTCAGTTAACGGACAGTGGTCATGTGACATCATCATTAATACTTTACGTCTGACGAAGGGAGGTGCAGGCCAGTTGTGTGTTTGGGGCTTCAC